>NW_027202504.1:0-40000 GCF_024711535.1 Dipodomys merriami | reverse complement strand
CAGACTCAGCTCCACCCAGGGAAAAGTCACCCAGCTCAGGCGCCAGCCTGAGGAGTGGGTTTCTTCACTGGGTAATCATAGCCAGAGGCTGCCCCTCCCTCTAGCAGCCTCGACAAGCAATTGAAAATCAGTAAACAGAATCCCTGAGATTGGCTCCAGGCTGGGCTCTGTGAGGTTTTCACAAACCAGCCGCAGAAAAGTTACCAGAACCTAGACTCATCACTGCATCCCCCTCTTTTGTGATACTCAAAGCAGATCCGTCTCCCAATGAAATAGCCTGGGAGGAGGATCACAAAATCCTGGGTAAAGCAGAGCATTTTATTGCCTTTTCGAACAAACTGACTTAAGAAAAAAACCAAGCCACAGGACCACAAGCAGACCAGAGACTCCAACAAGAGGCTGGTTACAGACACAAGGAGATACAGGATTTTTCCCACACCTCCAAAAAAAAAAACAATGAAGTTTTTCTCTTTTTTTTTCTTTTCTTTTTTCTATTCTTCTTCGTCTTCTTTTTTTTCAGTTTTTATTTTTGGTACCTTACATAAAAAAAACTTTTTTTTCTTTGCTAAAACTTTTTTCAATCTTTAATCTTTGCCTTTTTTGATAAAAAAAATTGTCTTCCAGTAATATTCTTTTCCTCTTATAATTTTTATTTTGGGGATACGGGAGTGTACGTTTTTGCTTTCTTTTTATAGTCTTCTTTCTCTTTTTTTTTCTTTTTAAATTATCTTTTTGTTTTTTGTTTAGCTCTACTGAACTTCTCATTTTTTCTTCTTCCTTTCTTATCCGTTTCACCTTCTCCTCTCTTTCGTTATTATTTATATGACTTAATTCTTGTCTTCCACATCCTCTGATAAACCCCTATTTGACTATTAGACCCTATCCCCCATTGTGTACACATTTAATCCACAAATTTATTATGCAAGTCAAAACCTCTAAGACTTAAATTCCTTAAAAGCAGTACTACCTGTTTATACCTATATAATATTTTAAGCATTTTTATTTTTAAATTTTTCACATCTCCTTTATATACCTCCCCTTCTCTCAATAAGTTCATGTTCTTATCTAAATAGATTGTTATCGACTCTACATAATTTTATTAATTTCTACCTTTCTATTTGTTCTGGTCTCTTTTCTTTTCCCTTTCCCTTTCTTTTTTTTCCCTCTCTCCATACTTTCATCCTACCCAACTTATTTCCTGCTATGAGATTAAGACTTAGTTAACTCTCCCTGAGCCTCCCCACATCAATCTATTCCTATTTTTTACCCACATCTCTCCCTAACCCTAATAATTTCAGGTCTTCCAAATTCTTCTTTGCGTTTCATAGCACATTAAGGTATAGTTGTTTGATGTTGAATAGATGTATCGGTTGAACTAGATTGTATCTGTAGAAAATTGACTGTGCAAATTCAGACTTGGGTTGATGCTTGCCTTAAGATAGTGTTCTAGCACAAAACTGGGGCTATTTTCATCTCAAATGGGCAGAACAAGCCAGAAAAACACAAGAAAAATGGCAAATCCGGGTATCTCAATTCCCAATCCCAATAATCAGGGGAAAAAACAAATAATGAATAATCCAGAGGAGAATTCCCAAATAGCTCTACAAACACTGCTGGCAAACATGATAAATCAAAAGATTGAAAGCATACAAAGGTCGCTGTATGAGCGTGATAGGGAGAGAGAGGAGGAATTCCAAAAGTTTATACAGCAATATCATAAGCATGAGGAAGCTACTCAAAACCCCGTACAGGATTTGCATGAGCAGCTTGAGAATACTCAGAGAGAAACACAGGAACGGCGTGAACAGGCTGAGAACACTCAAAGAGAACTACAGGAATCCCAGGAACAGGAGGAAGCTTATCAAAGAGTAATACAGTAATTGAGAGAGCAGGAAGAGAATACACAAAGATCACGAAAGGCATTCATGGAATCCATTAACAAAGAGCTGAAGGAAGTCATGGAGACCACAAAGAGAATGCTGAATGTAACCCAACAGAAGGAATGGGAGTCCAAGGAAACCATAACCAATCAAATAAGTGATCAGAGATTAAACACTGAACATCAAATTAAGGAAGTAAAGAATTTCGTACAAGATCTAAAACAAAGCTTCAATAAAGAACTTGAAGCTATCAAAGCTGACCAATTAGAAGGAAAAAGGGATAAAAAACAAAGTAGAAAGTCTTGACAGCAGGTTTGACCATGTAGAAGATCGAATCTCAGGGACTGAAGACAGCCTAGATATTATACAGAAAAAACATACAACCATCCAAGACATGTCTAAGAAATATGATAGATCTATCCAACACTAGGAAGACACCATCAGAAGGGCTAATCTAAGGATAATGGGTGTAGAGGAGCACCTTGAAACAGAAGTTAATGGTCTAGGAAGTTTGTTTAACAGGATCCTAGCAGAGAACTTCCCAAACATGCAAAAAGATAGGCCTATTCAGATACAAGAAGCTTTTAGAACCCCAAACAGACCAGACCAGAATAGGACATCTCACTGTCACATTATAATCCACACAGGATCAACTCAGACCAAGGAAAAGATCCTTAAAGCTGTCAAGGAGAAAAGATTAATCAGCTATAAAGGGAAACCAATTAGAATCACCTCAGATTTCTCAGCAGAGACAATCAAAGCAAGAAGAGCCTGGAATGATGTATGCCATGCCCTAAAAACAAACAACTATCAACCAAGAATACTGTACCCAGCTAAACTCTCCTTCATAACTGAAGGCCAAATATAAACCATCCATAGCAGAGAAAAATGGAAACAAAACATCTCCACCAAACCAGCCCTACAAAAGATTCTTAAAGATGTCCTACACACAGAAAACCAACAAGACCACAATAAAGGTCAAGAAACTGCACCCAAACTGAGAATGCAAGAACCATAGGAAGAACCCAGTTTTTGCAAGCTCCAAGAAGGTGTATAACATGGCAGGAACTCCCAAATACCTCTCAGTCCTATCTCTTAACGTTAATGGTCTGAACTCTCCAATTAAGCGACATAAACTGTCTAGTTGGATTAAAAAACAAGACCCTTCTATCTGCTGCCTGGAGGACTCACATCTTGCCCATAAAAACAAACACATTTTCAATGTTAAAGGCTGGAACAAAATCTACCAAGCAAACGGCCCTCATAAACAGGCAGGCGTTGCAATCCTAATATCAGATAAAATAGACTTCAAATTAAAATTCATGAGAAGAGATAAAGAAGGTCGCTACATACTAATTAAAGGATCTCTCCTTCAGGAGGATATTAGAATTCTAAATATCTATTTGCCAAACAACGGAGCACACAAATTTATCAAAGAAACACTACTTTCCCTCAAATCCCATATAGATCCAACGACATTAATTGTTGGGGATTTTAACACATCACTCACCTCACTAGATAGATCAACTCGGCAAAAACTCAACAGAGAAACCGCAGATCTAAACACCTGCATAGATGAACTAGACTTAAAAGAAATCTACCGGACATTTCACCCAGCAGAATCAGAATACACGTTTTTCTCAGCAGCGCATGGAACAATTTCTAACATAGACCACATTTTAGGCCACAAAGCAAACTTGTCTAAGTTCAGAAACATTGTAGTTATACCTTGCATTCTCTCTGACCACAAGGGAATAAAATTAGAACTCAAAACCAAAAGCCACCAAAGAAAGTCCGGTATCACATGGAGGCTGAACAACACAATGCTGAATCATGAGTGGGTCATGGAGGAGATTAGAAAGGAAATTCAAATGTTCATGCTATTCAACAAAAATGAACACACAAATTACCAGCTCCTCTGGGACACAGCAAAGGCAGTACTCAGAGGCAAGTTTATAGCTCTGAGCTCCTACATCAACAAATTGGAGAGATCTGAAACTGACAATTTAATGACACATCTAAACCTCCTTGAAAAAGAGCAGCAAGATAAACCCCAATCCAGTAGATGGAAAGAAATAATTAAAATTTAATCAGAATTAAATGAATTAGAATCCAAAAAATCTATAGAAAGAATCAAAAAAACAAAGAGTTGGTTCTTCCAAAAACTTAAAAAATTTGACAGACACTTAGCAAATCTTATCAGAAAAAGAAGAGAACACACCCAAATTAATAAACTCAGAGATGAGAATGGAAACATCACCACGGAAACAACCAAGATTCAGAACATTATAAGGAAATACTTCTCAAAACTTTATGCTAATAAGTTTGAGAACTTGGCAGAAATCTACCTTTTCCTAGCAAATATTGACATGCCAGAACTAAACCAAGATGAGTTAAACCAGCTTAACAGGCCCATATCAAGCATTGAAATAGAAACAGCAATAAGATACCTCCCACCTAAGAAAAGTCCACGACCAGATGATTTTACAGCGGAATTCTACAAGGCCTTCAAAGCAGAGCTCACACCAATACTCCACCACAGCTCAGTACCAAACATATTCTATGAAGCCATCATAACCCTCATCCCAAAACAAGGGAGGGACTCATCAAAGAAAGAGAAATATAGACCCATTTCTTTGATGAACATTGATGCAAAACTTCTCAACAAAATTTTGGCCAATCGACTTCAACAATTCATCCAAAAAATTATACACCACGATCAAACAGGATTCATTTCAGGGAGGCAAAGCTGGTTCAATATACGCAAATCAATTAATATAATTCATCACATCAACAGGAGCAAGAATAAGAACCACATGGTTATCTTAATAGATGCAGAAAAAGGATTCGACAAGATCCAATACCCCTTTACGATGAAGGTTTTGGAAAAATTGGGAATCCATGGAACATTCCTCAATTCAATAAGGGCTGTATATGACAAACCTACAGCCAGCATTATACTTAATGGTGAAAAACTAAAGCCATTTCCTCTTAATTCAGGAACAAGACAAGGATATCCACTTTCTCCACTTCTCTTCAATCTAGTATTAGAAAGTCTAGTTACACCAATAATACAAGATGCAGATATAAAGGGGATCCAAATAGGGAAAGAAGAAATAAAACTCTCCCTCTTTGCAGATGACATGATTTATATTTAAAGAATCCCATAGACACCACTTCCAAATTATTCAAGCTGATTCAAAACTTTGGCAAAGTAGCAGGTTATAAAATTAACCCCCCAAAATCAGTGGCTTTTCTGTATGCCAACAATGAGAAAAGTGTGGCTGAAATTAGGAAAGCAACTCCATTTGTAATAGCCCCACAAAAAATAAAATACCTAGGAATTAACTTAAACGAAGAAATGAAGGACCTCTATGATGAAAACTTTAAAATCTTGAAAAAGGAAATCAACAGAGAACTTAAAAAATGGCAAAACATCCCATGCCCCTGGATTGGAAAGATTAACTTCGTGAAAATGGCAATACTTCCCAAGGCTATCTACAAACTCAACGCAATACCTATCAAAATTCCAACCTCATTCTTCAAGGAAATAGAAGAGGCAATCCAAAAATTCATATGGAAAAACAAAAGACCCCGAATAGCAAAAACGCTCCTCAACGGAAAGAACACTGCTGGAGGAATATCAATACCAAATTTCAAACTCTACTATAAAGCCTTAGTAATGAGAACAGCTTGGTATTGGCATAAGAACAGACCTCAGGACCAATGGAATAGAATTGAAAATCCAGAAATGAGCCCACAGACCTATAGCCATCTACTCTTCGATAAGGGAGCTAAAACAATAGAATGGAAGAAAGACAGCCTCTTCAGTAAATGGTGCTGGCAAAATTGGTTACCTACTTGTAGAAAACTAAAGCTGGATCCTTATATATCACCCTGCACCAGAATCAACTCCAAATGGATCAAAGACCTCGAAGTCAAAGCAGACACTCTGAAACCTTTACAGAATGGAATAGGAGAAACTCTAGGTCTCCTTGGCTCAGGCCGAAATTTTCTGAATAGAGACCCGGAAACACAACAAATCAAAGAAAGGTTGGACAAATGGGATTGCATAAAGTTGCAGAGCTTCTGTATGGCAAAGAACATAGCTAGCAAGATCAATAGAAAGCCCACAGATTGGGAGAAGATCTTTACTAGCCATACAACGGACAAGGGTCTCATATCTAAAATATACTAGGAACTCAAAAAATTAAATCCCCCAACAACAAATCCTCAAAGAAACAGATGTCCAATAAATAAGTGGGCTAACGACTTAAATAGAAACTTCTGTGAAGAAGAAAGAAGGATGGCCAATAGAAACATGAAGAAATTCTCAACATCCCTAGCCATAAAAGAAATGCAAATCAAAGCAACATTGAGATACCACCTCACCCCAGTTAGAATGTCAAAAATCAAAAATTCTACCAACAGATGCTGGAGGAGTTGTGGACAGAAGGGAACCTTACTTCATTGTTGGTGGGAATATAAACTTGTTCAACCACTTTGGAAAGAAGTATGGAGGTTCCTCTAAAGACTTCACATAGAGCTCCCCTATGACCCAGCAATCCCACTTTTGGGCATTTACCCAAATGTTTACAAACAAGACCACACTAAAACTACCAGCACAACTATGTTTATTGCAGCATTATTTACCATAGCTAAGATATGGAACCAACCCAAATGCCCTTCAGTAGATGAATGGATCAAGAAAATGTGGTTTATATACACAAAGGATTTCAATGCCTCAATCAGAAAGAATGACATTGCTCCATTTGTTAGGACATGGAAAAACTTGGAAAAAATTATATTAAGTGAAGTAAGCCAGGCCCAAAGAAGCATAGGTCCCATGGTTTCCCTTATTTGCAATATCTAGTATATGCATGAGTCAAGCGAAAAAAATCAGATAATGTGATGTTAAAAAAATGAATTCTTAGATAGGCATTTTAATGTTTTTTTTTATGCATGTTTTTCTCATGCATTTATAAGTTTATTTTTGTTGCTTTGTATGTCCCTCCCCCACAGTATAACCCCCGCTTTCAATATATTTGATGGCTGTATAACTTATGGAGGAGATGGGGAAAAACAAGTCATTTAAGGATTCAGTTGGACCTGTTGCAACAATGAGAAGTACAAATTATCATGTCAAAAAGGAGCTTTACAATGTTGGTGGGGGGGAGCGGAGGGGGGTAAGGATTGGGTGCGGGGAAGAGGGGAGGCTGGGAAGGAAGGTGCAGGGTATACAAAGAGGAGGCTGCAATGCTTGGTAAAAAATGTATGCATTATCTTGCCCATGTAATTGTAACCCCTCTGTACAGTATGTTCACAAATAAAATAAAATTTAAAAAATGTATTCCATTTGCTGAAAAATTGAAAAAAGATTACACAATGGCTTTTCTCAAAACAAGGACATTGCTTTATCCAACTCCACACATTCTTGTCTTCACAGATGAGACCCAGAACACTTGCTAAATAAAGATGTACATACAGTCTATATATATGTTCCCGATTATGGGTGATGAAGTCCACACAGGAAAGAATACCAGAACATGAAATTTAATAAAGAAAGCTAGAGAAATGAAGCACATCCCATGCTTTCTCTTTCTGAAAAAGAATGATTCATTAATAAATGAAGAAACCCAATTGTGTTCCAACTGAAATTAACTGAGCTCCAATTTGAAGAAATAGTTGCAAATAAGTGAGTAGAAGATATATTTCTTTTAAGTGGAATGGTAATTGCATAATGAACAGATATTTTACAAGTATTAGAGGCAGGTGAAAAAGGAAGTAATAGTAAGTTTATGAGATGTGGCACAGTAAGAATATTTCTCTTTTCCTATATATGTATGTAATTGGGGGACTACCAGTTATACTGATGAAAGACAGATCTACAGGAGTAAAATAGGTGCATGTATATACTGAAACTAGCAATAGGTGTAGTTCAACAAATGGTTAAAGTTATATATACATAATTAAAGAAATAAAGGGAAAGAAGAAGAAAGGTCTTTTGCTTAAAGAACAGCTCTTTGCTTAGTCATCATTATACTAGTTCTGGAGTTCCAAATAGTCTCCTGAAAGGTAACTTTAAAAACAGCCTTCAAAGTAAGGTAGGAATTTTGATAAATAACGTGTTCATTATGGGCAACCTACTGTTTACAAAGGAGTGTCACACAAAATCTTGAAATTTTATACTCATGCATATGTCCAAGTTCTGGAGTCTCCCAGAGATGTTTCTGCATCTTAGGTCTCCTTTTATAATATATTTATATATTATGCCTTTCAGTGCCTTTGTCTGTATATTTCATGTTTATAGATACTATATACACAAAAATACATACTTTAGGGACTAATCCCTTAATCATTTATTAGTGATATATGTTTGTAAGTTTCCTTTTTCAGCTTACTCATCTCTTAGGTACCTACACCTATACTTTCCCGCCTTTATTTGTGCTAGTATTGAGGCTTGAACTCAGATCCTTGGACTGTTGCTCACAGCTGGTGTTCTAATCATCACTCAATGCTTCCACCTCTATATTTTGTTGGTGAATTGGAGATGAGAGCCTATAATGTTTGTCTAACCATTCAGGCCTCTGATTTCAGTCTCATCAATATTTTAGAATTACACACATCAATCATGTGATGAGTAGCATCACTATCTTTCCACAAGCAACATTATGTTACCTGTATAGAACAAAACTGATGTTGATGTGTACTATCTGAATCATACCAGGCTATAACAGGAAAACCAAGAGAATTTTATGATAACTGGGATTTACTTTTTATAAATCCCATTTATGTATTCAGTTTCTTTTTTTAAATTTTTTTGGTCGGTTTTGGGGCTTGAACTCTGGGCTTGGGTGCTGTCCCTGTGCCCTTCCGGTCAAGGTGAGAGTTCTACCACTTGAGCCACAGCATCACTTCCAGTTTTCTGGTGGTATTTATTGGAGATAAAAGTCGCATGACTTTCTTGCCTGGGCTGGCTTTGAACCGTGATCCTCAGAACTCAGCCTCCTGAGTAGCTAGGATTACAGGTGTGAGCCACCAGCACCCAGCTTTTATTCAATTTCTTATGAATTAATGTCTACATATCAGATGAGGGGTTATTTCATTCTCTTTTCCTTTTGTTCACATAAAATGATTGATTATTCTTCTACCTTTATAATAACAATTTATTTTTCCATAGAGGACTGCAAATATACTGAGGTCTGAGCACTCAAGAATTATTTCTAGCCTCTGAATTATCACAATCTGGTAAACTGTTCCCTACTCAAAAGCCACCACATTTCTTATCAGGAAGTTTATCATGATTTGGAGTAAATAAATCAAATATCTCTGTGATGATATATTTCAGCTTATGTTAATTTCTTTCTTTCTGGATAATTAGAGACAGAAGTCTGCTAGACTATTCTGCCAGGACTGCTTTGATCCTCAAATCTGACGCCTAAGTAGCTGGGATTACAGGTGTGATCCACTTGTGCTGATTCTGTCTGCATTTCTTAGTCAAGAATATTTCAGTACTTCATTTCCCCTTTTACATAAATATTACTAATGGTCATAAATATTACTATTGGTAGGTATCCCCATGGAACCCTTTAAGAGGCTAGTTCAAACAATAATGATTTTACCTATTAATTTGGACACAATTTATACCTGTATATTATTGGACCTATCCATCATGTGCATAATTTATCATAATATTTAAGTAGAAATTCCTTCAGCCCTTTTTAATATTTAATATTTTCTGTAAAAATATATTGCATGTACTATATTTTTTATTCATTGATATTTTAATTCTTTATGATCATGAAATTATATTTTAAGATTTATGTCTCTGAACTTTTTGGTTTGTATGTTTCTTTTTTGATGAACTTATAGCAAACACTATTATTGGGGCTACCATTATCTCTAATAAATATTCAGAGATTAAACTGACAGTTTGCCTAGTGTTAATTTGACCAGTTGTGTTAAGTCGTATTTGAGTTTCTTTTCCATCTTCATATGTTGATGACATGTTCTGACATTTTTTCCACTGGCTAATAATTGTAATATCATGTTAAGTAGAACTAATAATGTTACTTAGTTTTGTTAGCATTCCTAAGGAAAATTTCTATTTCCACATTAATAATAATAATAATAATAGTCACATTTGTGGCAGGAATATTGTTATCATTTATGTTCAAAAAGTGTGCCTTTAGTCAGACACAGTGGCTCATGCTTATAAGCTTAGCTATTTAGGAGGCTGAAATCTGAGGATCACAGTTAGAAGCCAGCCTGGGCAAAAAAGTCCCCGTGAAACTCTTACTTATCTCCAAGTTACCACTCAAAAACCAGAAATAGCACTGTGGCTCGAGTGGTAGAGTGCTAGCCTTGATCACAAACATAATCAAGAATAGCACCCAAGCCCTGGGTTCAAGCCCTACAACCAACAAAACCAAAACAAAGAAAACCTGTGCCTTGGCGGGTGCTAGTGGCTTATGCCTGAAATTCTAGATACTCAGGATAATGAATGTGAAGATTAGAGCTGAAAGCCCGCAGGAACAAGAAAGTCCCGACAATTTTCTCTCCAATTACCCAGCAAAAGTTGGAAGAGGAATTGTGGCTCAAGTGTTAGAACACCAGGCCCTGACTTCATGCCCTAATTTTGGTACAAAACACACAACAAAAATAAAACTCCTGTCTGTGCATTGAGACACACAATATTTATCACTAGGGAAACAAGCAATTGAGTAGATGATTTACAAGCCATTAGGGTGAAAACAATGTTGAGGGTGTATTACAGGACACGTAAGTATGATCTACGCTCCCTGCTCAGGTGAGTTTAGATTTAAATACACGGCTTCTTCCTTGCTAGAAAGGCACTTCAGACTCTTTTAGGTTTTGGCTATTTTTCAAGATAGGGCTTAAATTCATGCTCAGTCCTACTTGCTTTGTAAACAACCTGCTTGTGTCTCCATGGAACTAGAAATAACAGGCGTGCAAGTACTTACTGTGCCCAGCCTTTGTACATTTCCCTCCAGGATAATGGCCAAGACAACCACACCCAGACATTGGTTGAGATGGATTCTTGTGAGCTATTTTTTTCCCTGAAGTTGCTTGAAATGTAATCTCCCACTCTCTGTCCTCCAAATGGCTAATATTACAGGATTGAGCCACCATGCCAGCTTATCATTAATTTATATAAAAGTCAGACATTTTCATAGACAGCGATAAGATTAAAGGAATTTTAAATATATTTGAACTTACTACCATAAAATAGCTTCCATGAAAAAGAGATTCAGATAAGTCTTGCTTATTTATATCAGTAGATATTTGATCATGTATCTATCTTAGAACTAGTTATCATAAGTAATCTGGAACAAAACTGGCCATGGCTCTGAAGATTATTCAAAGCATGTCTTCAGGTGACTACCACAATTACAGGCTTCATTTTCCCAGGAAGTTTTCTGAGCACTGTGAAAGCATATCTAAATGTTAGCAGCTTGACAGGCTGCACCTGCAAAAGGAATATTTTCTTTCTAAACTGCTATGCTGTAGACCTCATATTAATCTTTTAAAGTGCAATGGAGATTTAGAGTAGATAAAATTGAAATGCATGTTTTCCAGGAGACAGGGACTGAAACCTATTAAGGTAGAAAACCTGAACCATTAATTTTCTTGTAGTCTGTAATGGGAGGCTTGTGATAGAATGATCTCTTCCTTCCAAGATCATTTCCTCGCTCTGTCTGTGTTCCATTGGTGTAATATCGTGCTCTTGATAATAAGTATTTGTACTTAGCAACAAGTTCTAGTGTACATTATAATTCATGGCTGATAAATCACAGCATTTACTCTACAAGAAGTCGTCATGCTAATTTCGGTTGAATTAATATTGAACTTGAACTAAGTGTTCTAGAAAATTTTGAAAAAAATCTGTACTTAGCTCTCAACGAAGAATATTAGACTGTAAATTAACCTTAACAAAACAATATGAACTTGTTTAGTTAAAATATGCATCCTACTTAAGTTTTAAAATGTTCAAGCTCCAAGTAAAAATAATAAAAACACATTTTCATGAGGAAATGAGTGGATAGAGAACTTTTATTGATTAAATTTAGTGCATTACAACTGAGAAGTTGTTTTGAACTGTGAACTCCTAGAGATTTGATAAGACTGTTCCATAGTTGAATGTATTCAGAGACTATGGGGCAATAAAGTTACTTTTTTATACATCGACTTATGATTTCCTTGTGAATTGTTTGGTAGGAAGTTGATGTTATTGATTCTTTTAGAGTAATATTTCTAGTGACAAATTTTCTGTTTTCATCTGAACTTTTTATTGTATATTCATTTCTAAGGTTTGCTTCTCTTTTGAATAGAATCCTAGGTTTTAGTAACTTTCAGTAAAGACTATCTTCTGCTAGTCATAGTTCCTAATGGATTATTGAATGTTTCAGCCTGGTTATGCTACTATGACAAGTTATATGAGGCTACATAATTTATGAAGAATAGAAATTTAATCCTCACAGCTCTAGAAGTGGTGACTAGCAAAAGCATAGTGCTGGCTGTTTTAGTGTCAGATGAGTCTCTCTCTCTCTCCTCCCCTCCCTCTCTCTCTTTCTCTCTTTCTACCCACCCCCTCTCTCTCTGCTGTCGAAAGGAACCTATAAGACTGTGTCCTTGAAGGGGACAAATATGAATTGTGCACATAATCATAGTATAGGGGATAAAAGAATGTGTGTAAGTCACTTTTCTCTAGCCCTTTTGTACGTCATTAATCTCCACCTCTCAACACAATCACAGTTTGATTAAGATTCACCAGAAAGTTTTGAGAAAGCATACGTTCAAGCTCTATCCTGGACTATTAGCACATCATTTGGTCTTTAAAGGGAACATGACTTTCTTTCTTCCCATATGTTTACTTTAAAGCATTTTAACTAGGAAACCTATAGGAGAAGTAATTTTATTTTGTTTTGATTTAGTCTTAATTGTACTTTGTCTTTATAACATGATTACATGATTGATATATAAATGGATTTGGGACCATGATTAAATTTTGTGTCTTCAAACATTGCTTCATATCTATTCTTTTCCATTTCTTATAGGATTCCTAGTATGCAGACTAATAATCAATGAATTCTAATATTTCAGTTTATAGTTCTTCATTTTGATGATAGCTTTATCTTCAGGAAACCTCATAATAAGCCAAGGAGCCTCGGGACAAACAATGACTCAATATTTTTGACATAGATGTTTATTTTAAGGCCTTATTGAAAACTGAGAAAAAACTATATTCAGAAACTTTAAGTTTACCAACATGTCTTTAATATTTTTCCTTTTATTCAATATTTTTCATCCATATACTTCTCACCTGAATTCTGATGTTCTTAATCTTATTTGGTTTGGTCCACTTTTCTGTTAAACCTATATTTTGATATTGATTTTGGTTGTCTTCAGAATTTTTATTTCATTATATTCTAAATATGTCCTTTTCTGTGAGAATATACATATATTTGTAGGTATACACAATTATTTCATTTCTGGTTAGCATAGATTGTTTTTACCTTTTATGAAGATAAAAATTATATTAAGAGACCAGAGGATTTGGCAGAGGAGAAGCTGGAGGCTAAACAAGCTCACTAAAACAAGCAGTTTTAGTGCTTCAGTGAAGAGTCCTAGGCTAGAGAATCACAACAAGTGTGCCATCACAGTACAAGGAGTTTGGCCAGAGAAGGAAAATCCAGGCAGCTTGTTCAAGGACACAGATCTGAGCACTTGCCGGTAGCCATGGATGTGGCAGGTGAGGTGGCGGCTGAGGTGGTGGCTGCAGCCACTGTACATACAGAGAAAGTCTGGGACAAAGGCACCAAAGGCAGCTTGCCAGTGGATTCTACTGAACACCAGTAAGAACTGGCAAGGAGCAGAAATCATCATCCTGCTGATTGCAGACCAGGGACTTCCAAGGAACCAAGACTCTGGCTTGAGTAGAACACTGACATCCTCACTGCTTCTCACAGACCACAGTGGGAAGGCAGCTCCTCTCCAACCACTGGAGAAGATCTCCATCTTTGCTACTGACAAAGCCAGCAGAGAAGCTAGCTCCAACACAGGCCTTGGAAAAATACAATTGGAGACATTAGAAGGTCACAGGAACCTGACATAACCTGCCAGGCTCAGTTCCACCCAGGTGAAAGTCATCCAGCCCAGGCAGAGCAGGCTCCACCACCAGAGTAGTGACTTTCTTCACTGGGTAAACAGAGCCAGAGGCTGCTCCTCCCTAAGGCAGCCTAGACAAAGAACTGAAACTCAGTAAACATAAACCCAGAGAATGGATCCAGACTGGGCTCTGTGTGTCTCATGAACTAGCCTCTCAGGGAAAAGCTACTATTTGCAGAAAGGTCTCAACACTACCCAGAATCTAGCCTCAACACAGCATCTCCACATGAGAGGAAATAACCATCTTCCTCTTTTGTGATACTCAAAGCAGATCTCCCTGCATTCTCTCAGACAACAAGCCCAGTAACATGAGGAGACTGAAAAACACACTGCTGAATCAACAGTGGGCCATGGAAGAGATTAGTAAGGAAATTCAAATTTTCATGACATTCAACAAAAATTAACACACAAATTAGCAGCTCCTCTGGGACACATCAAATGCAGTATTCACAGGCAAAACTTAGCTCTGAGTTCCTACATCAACAAATTGAGAAATCTGAAACCAATAATTTAATGAGACATCTGAACCTCTTTGAAAAGAGCAGCAAGCTAAACCCCAATCCGGCAGATGAAAAGAAATAGTTAAAATTTAGTCTGGATTAAATTAATTAGGATCCAAAAAAACATATAATCAACAAAACAAAGAATTGGTTCTTCCAAAAAATTAACAAAATTGACAGACCTTTAGCAAATCTTATCAGAAAAAGAAGAGAACACACACAAATAAACAAACTCAGAGATGAGAATTAGAAACATCACCAGAGAAACAACCAAGATCCAGAAATTATAAGGGAATATTTCTCAAACTTTTATACTAATAAGTTTGAGAACCTGGAAGAAATAGAAGATTTCCTAGCAAAGATCGACATGCCAAACCTAAACCAAGATGAGTTGAACCAACATAAGAGGCCCATATCAAGCACTGAAATAGAAGCAGCAATAAGAGATCTCCCATCTAAGAAAAGCCCAGGACTGGATGGATTTACAGCAGAATTCTATAAGGCCTTCAAAGCAGAACTCATACCAATACTCCTCCAACTCTTCACTGAAATTGAAAGAGAAAGTTCACTACGAAACACATTCTATGAAGCCATCATAACCCTCATCCCAAAACCAGGCAGGGACTCATCAAAGAAAAAGAACTATAGATCCATTTCATGATGAACATGGCTGAAAAACTTCTCAACAAAATTCTGGCCAATCGACTTTAATAATTCATCCCAAAAATCATACACCACAATCAAACACAATTCATTTCAGGGATGCAAAGCTGGTTCAATAAACGTGAATCAATTAATATAATTCATCACATCAGCAAAAGCAAGGATAAGAACCATATGATTATCTCAATAGATGCAGAAAAGGCATTGGGCAAGATCCAACACCCCTTTATGATGAAGGTTCTGGAAAAACTACGAATCCATGAAACATTCCGCAATACAATAAAGGCTGTAAATGACAAACTTACAGCCAGCATTATACTCAGTGGTGAAAAACCAACACCATTTCCTATAAACTCAGGAATGAGACAAGAATGTCCACTCTCTCCACTTCTCTTCAATTTAGTATTAGAATACCTAGCCACAGCAATAAGATGTAAACATAAAAGGAATCCAAATAGGTAAACCTGAAATAAAACTCTCCCTCTTTGCAGATGACCTGATCTTGTATTTAAAGAATCCCATATACTCCACTCTCAAATTACTCAAGCTGATTAAAAAATTTGGCAGAGGAGCAGGGTATACAATTAACCCTCAAAAATCAATGACTTCTCTGTGTGTCAACAATGAGAAAAGTGTAGCTGAAATCAGGAAAGCAACTCCATTCATAATACCCCACAAAAAATAATATACCTATATATACCTATATATATATATATATATATATATATATATATATATATATATCAGATGATGTTAACAAATTTTTACCAGATAGAATAACATTGTGGTAAATATCTTAATATTCACTTCTAATTGCAAAACCTACATGAATTTTAATTGATTATGATCGATTTTTTCCTCTTATATAAGAATTTTTCAGCTTCATCTACTTTTATTCCTCTTCTGCTCTCTCTATAAATATTACAGTGAAAAAATTCAAGAAGTGGTGCTGTGGCTCAACATAGGAGAGTGACAGCTTGAACAACAGAGCTTAGGGACAGTCTCCTAGGCCCTGAGTCCAAGCAACATGACAGAAAGGAAGAAAGGAAGAAAGAAAGAAAGAAAGAAAGAAAGAAAGAAAGAAAGAAAGAAAGAAAGAAAGAAAGAAAGAAAGAAAGAAAGAAAGAAAGAAAGAAAGAAAGAAAGAAAGAACTAAATTCAATTATCATCTAATATCATTGGAATACAATCATAATTTCCAGAACCTAGACATTTCTGGTTGAAATTCAGACATAATATTTTTATCTTCAAGATTTCTGACCTTTAAAAAAATTCTTAGACTTAAAAAAACAATGCTCCACAAGAAATGTACTGATTACCTTATTCATGTAAATGTAACCTCTCTTTATTTTACAATAAAATAAAAATATTTTCTTTGGTACAGCTACATTTGTTATACATACTTTTTCTTAGGCAAGTAATGATATTAGCTCATACCTGTAGTTTTTATTACTTAGGATAGTGACATCTGATATCTAGAGGATTGTGGTCTAATGCAGAATAGTCTTTGAGACTCCATTTCCAGTATAACCATAAAAAGGAAAGAATTAAAGAATTACTTAAGCATGTAAAGTGCCAGTTGTTAGCAAGAAAGCCACACCAGAGGTCCAACCAAGTTCCAACCTGACTGCTACTGGGAGAATACTGAATCTTTTGATGTATATGGCCTATTGAATTTGTTACTTTCAACCAGAACATTATGTAGCTTTCAGCATAAATACATTTTATTATTAAGAAAAAAACATGTTGATATCCTCATAGTATTTTGTGACTCACAAGATTTCTAACCTGAGCCCTGGAAACAGGAGGATGTCTGGTTCTATTTCTGCATTTAGAGACTTTTCCTTCTATTTCTTGCCTGTCTCATGCCATTGGTCAAGGATTAAGTATACAGGGCTTTCTTTGTCATGATATCATGACATTAGCAAATTCTGGATGCAATAAATTTGTGCTTTTGTGGGTTTTAAAGTGATTTTACCATCTTTTAAGAATCACTGCCCTTCATTGGTTGATGTCTAATTGTCTCAAAAATTGTTGTGTTTTTTTGTATAACTTTTCTGATTTTTGCTAGTCTTTTTGTGTGCATGCTGTTTTTGTTTCAGAGTTCAGAGTGTACCTGACATTTCACTGCTGCCAATACAGCAAATCCTGTTCTGGTACAGAAATATTTTTGCTTTGCTTTAGATTTTTACTCTACTATAACAAGTCTACTAAAAGTAGATTTCCTTGTATCTCTCTTGCCTGTGTACCAAAACATTCATTGAATATCTTTTCCAGTGTTTTGTTTCAGGTATTTTAGTGTCAAGTATTATTGTGCCCAATCAGATCTTCTTTCTGTCTTTCTCCATTTCTGCATCTTTCCATCTCTTTCTCCTTTTTTCCCTCCTTTAGTCTGACTTCATTTAGAGATGTCAGATATGCGTATTTCCATTATCTCTCATTCATACTATCCATTATTTATATATATTTCACTTTTTTGTTGTTGTTGTTTTTATTGGAGCTTTAACTCTGGGTCAGCTCCTCAGCTCAAGACTAGAGTTCTAACACTTGAGCCACTTCCAGCTATTTCTATTCATGTGGTGCTGAGGAATCAAACCCAGTGCCTCATATATGCAAAGCATGTATTCTACAACTGAGTCAACTTTCAAGCCCCATATATTTCACTTTTTAAAACAACTGTTAATTTTAGATATTTGAATCTCAATAAAAATGTTTTAATTTTCTTACTTTGAAGGAAAACTGTTGTAAAACCAACCCCTAACAAATAATTGTATTAAATTCATATTTCATTTTTCAATTATATGTAGTGATTTTAATAAGGAAAAAATTCCACGATTCCTGATGAGGAATGAGAAAGCAGTTTTACTTCTACTTTATTTTATGCCTGATTTATGCTAGCTTCTTAACACTTCACTTGTATCATTTATTGGAGGCAGGTGTATGCTAGTGAGGACATAACTGACATAATCTGATGACTCAGTTCATAATAGATCATTTGCCTTGACTCTCTCCCAGAGATATCTTCTAATCTCAAATAAAAATATCCTTTTACAATAAATTCCTTCCCAAACTGCTAGTCTTAATTCTCACCATTTTAGATATTGATTATCTTTCCCCCTCTAATTCATGTTACAGATAATAGTTATGAGCAAATATATATATAAGCATATATATAATAAAATGATGGAGACCTGAATAACACTTCCAAAACATACAATTTTCATACTATACTCAATACAATTATCTGTATGAATAAAGAGTGGATTAGTCAATAACTGTATGCTCTAATATCTAATTAGAGATTATCATTGCATATTTATTGCAAGTGCTGCAATTTCAATTTTAATCTAAACCTTATTTACATAAGTAATCATTTATGAGAAGTACATATATATATATGCACATACATGTGGGTATATGTATATGTACATGTATATGTGTTTATGTTGTACTTTCCTAATCCTAGCTTACATTTTATCCTTGCCCAGTGCTTTTCATTAAACTTACTCCTTGTTGGTTTAATGATATCTTAATTAATGAGTTTTGTTGTTCGATTTTTTCTAACATATTTAGAAGATGACTTCTTTGTTGCTTTGTATGTCCCTCCCCCATGGTATAACCCTTGCTTTCACTGTATTTGATGTTGATATAATTTGTGGAGGGGAAGGGAAAAAACAAATCGTTTAACTAGGGATACAGTTGGACCCTTTGCAACAATGAGATGTACAAGTTGTTATGTGGAAAAACGAACTTTACAACTTTGGTGGGGGGAGGTGGAGGCGAGGAGAGAAGATATGGGGGGGCAGCAGCAACAATGCTTGATAAGAATTATACTCATTGAAGATGGCGGGGGGGCGGGGAAGCTGGAATCTGAAAAAGCTCTCCCATAGAAAGCAGTTTTAGAGTTCCAGTGAACAGTCCTAAGCCAGAGAATCACACGAAGTGTGCCATCACAGGACAGAGAGTTAGGCCAGAGAGGGGAAACCTAGGCAAGGAGACACATCTGAGTGCTTGCCAGCAGCCGCTGCGGCGGCGGCAGCAGTGGCAGCGGCAACCACAGGGCACCATAACTGAGCCACAGAGAGTCTGGGACAAATGAGCCAGATGCAGCAGGTGAGCGGATTCTACTCAACACCAGCAAGAACCGACAAGGAGCAGACATCTTCATCCTGCAGTTCGCAGACCACAAACGACCCAGGAACCAAGACTCGGCGTGAGTAGAAGCCCGACACCCTCACTCCTTCTCAAGAAGCAGAGAAGGGAAGGCCACCCCTCCCCCCCAGTACCAGAGATGTCCATCTTGGATACCGACAAAGCTCGGTGGAACTGCTAGCTCCAACTCAGACCTTGGAATAAACAAGTCATTTAGCAGGTGACAAGAATTTAACGGCGGCGTGACCTGCCAGACTCAGCTCCACCCAGGGAAAAGTCACCCAGCTCAGGCGCCAGCCATTGGAGTGGCTTTCTTCACTGAGTAATCAGAGCCAGAGGTTGCCCCTCCCTCTAGCAGCCTCAACAATCAATTGAAATTCAGTAAACAGAAACCCTGAGAATGGCTCCAGGCTGGGCGCTGTGAGTTTTTCACAAAATAGGCCCAGGGAAAAACTACTGTTTGTTGAAAGGCCTCAACTCTACCCAGAACCTAGCACCATCACTGCATCCCCCTCTTTTGTGATTCTCAAAGCAGATTAGCCTCCCATTAAACTAACCTGGGAGGAGGATCTCAAAATCCTGGGTAAAGCAGAGCATTTTTCTGCCTGTTCAAACAAACTGACTTAAGAAACCAATCAAGCCACAGGACCACAAGCAGACCAGACAAGAGGCTGGTTATGGACACAAGGGAGATACAGGATTTTTCCCACTCCTCCCAAAAAAGTCAAAGTAGTTTTTTTTTTCTGTCTCTTCTTCTTCCTCTTCTTCTTCTTCTTCTTCTTCTTCTTCTTCTTCTTCTTCTTCTTCTTCTTCTTCTTCTTCTTCTTCTTCTTCTTCTTCTTCTTCTTCTTCTTCTTCTTCTTCTTCTTCTTTTGGTACCTTATATAAAAAATTTTCTTTCTTTTCTAAAACTTTTTTTAATCTTTAATTTTGGCCTTTTTTGAAAAAAAATTGTTTTCCAGTAACTTTTTTCTTTCCTCTTATGATTTTTATTTTAGGGATATGTGAATGTGCGTTTTTCTTTCTTTTTTTGTCTTCTTTCTCTTTTTTTCTTTTTATTTACCTTTTTGTTTTTTCTTTAGCTTTACTGAACATCTGATCTTTTTTTCATCCTTTCTTATCCTTTGCACCGTTTCCTCTCTTTTGCTCTTCTTTATGTGACTTAACTCTTGTCCTGCACATTCTCAGATAAACCTGTAGTTAACTAGTAGACACTATCCCCCATTGTGTACACACTTAATCCACAAATTTATTACTCAATTCAAAACCACTGAGACTTAAATTCCTTAATATCAGTATTACCTCTTTAAACTTATATAATATTTTAAGTATTTTTATTTTTAAGTTTTTCACATCTCCTCTATGTCCCTCCCCTTCTCTCCATATATTCACGTTCTTCTCTAAATAGATTGTTTTCCGATCTCCATAATATTATTAATTTTTATTTTTCTATTTTTTGGGGTCTCATTTCTTTTCCCTTTCCCTTTCTTCTTTTTTTCTCTCTCTCTACTTTCATCCTACCCAACCTATTTCCTGCATTGAGATTAGGACTTAGTTAACTCTACCTGTGCCTCCCCACACCAGTCTATACCTATTATTTACCCACCTCTCTCCCTAACCCTAATAATTTCTGGTTTTCCAAATTCTTCTTTGCCGTTCGAAGCCCATTAACATATAGTTGTTTGATGTTGAATAGATGTATCTGTTGAACTAGATTGTATCTGTAGAGTATTGACTGTACAAATTCAGACTTTGGTTGATGGTTGCCTTAAGATAGTGTTCGAGCACAAAACTGGTGCTATTTTCATCTCAAATGGGCAGAGTAAGCCAGAAAAACACAAGAAAAACAGCAAATCCGGGTATCTCAAATCCCAACCTTGATAATCAGGGGACACAACAGACAATGAATAATCCATAGGAGAGTTCCCAAATAACTCTAGAAACACTGCTGGCAAAGATGATAAATGGAAAATTAGAAAACCTACAAAGGACTCTGTATGAGCATGATAGGGAGAGAGAGGAGGCAAACCAAAATACCATAAGCAGGCGGGTGTTGAAATACTAATATCAGATAAAATAGACTTCAAATTAAAATTCATGAGAAGAGATAAAGAAGGTTGCTAACTACTAATTAAGGGATCTCTCCTTCTGGAGGATATTACAATTCCAAATATCTATTTGCCAAAAATGGAGCAACCAAATTTATCCAAGAAACACTATTTTCCCTCAAATCCCACATAGATCCAAGGATATTAATTGTGGGGGATTTTAACACACCACTCTCCACACTAGATAGATCAACTCGGCAAAAACTCAGCAGAGAACCCTCAGATGTAAACAGCTGCATATATCTACTAGACTTAACAGACACCTACCGAACATTTCACCCAGCAGCATCAGAATACACGTTTTTCTCAGCAGCACATGGAACATTTTCTAAAATAGACCACATTTTAGACCACAAAGCAAACTTGTCTAAATTCAGAAACATTAAGGTTATACCTTGCATCCTCTCTGACCACAAGGGAATAAAATTAGAACTCAACACCAAAAGCCACCAAAGAAAGTCCGGTATCAAATGGAGGCTGAACAACACACTACTGAATCATGAGTGGGTTATGGAAGAGATTAGAAAGGAAATTCAAATGTTCATGCTATTCAACAAAAATGAACACACAAATTACCAGCTCCTCTGGGACACAGCAAAGGCATTACTCAGAGGCAAGTTTATAGCACTGATCTCCTACATCAACAAATTGGAGAGATCGGAAAACAACAATTTAATGACACATCTAAACCTCCTTGAATAAGAGCAGCAAGATAAACCCTAATCCAGTAGACTGAAAGAAATAATTAAAATTAAATCACAATTAAATGAATTAGAATCCAGAAAACGATAGAAATAATCAAGAAAATACAGTGTTGGTTCTTCGAAAAAATTAACAATATTGACAGGCCCTTAGCAAATCTTATCAGAAAAAGAAGAGAACACACCCAAATTAATAAACTCTGAGATGAGAATGCAAACATCACCACGGAAACAACCAAGATTCAGAACATTATAAGGGAATACTTCTCAAAACTTTATGCTAATAAGTTTGAGAACTTGACAGAAATCTACCTTTTCCTAGCAAATATTGACATGTCAAAACTAAACCAAGATGAGTTAAACCATCTTAACAGTCCCATATCAAGCATTGAAATAGAAACAGCAAAAAGAGACCTCCTAGCTAAGATAAGTCCAGGACCAGATGGTTTTACAGTGGAATTCTACAAGGCCTTCAAAGCAGAGCTCACATCAATACTCCTCCAACTTTTCAATGAAATTGAAAGAGAAAGTTCACTACCGAACATATTCTATGAAGCCATGATAACCTTCATCCCAAAACCAGGCAGGGACTCATCAAAGAAAGAGAACTTTAGACCCAATTCTTTGAAGAACATTGATGCAAAACTTCTCAACAAAATTTTGGCCAATCGACTTCAACAATTCATCCAAAAAATCATACAACACGATCAAACAGGATTCATTTCAGGGATGCAAAGCTGGTTCAATATACACATATCAATTAATATTATTCATCACATCAACAGGAGCAAGAATAAGAACCACATGGTTATCTCAATAGATGCAGAAAAAGCATTTGACATGATCCAACACCCCTTTATGATGAAGGTATTGGAAAAATTAGGAAAACATGGAACATTCCTCAATACAATAAAAGCTGTATATGACAAACCTACAGCCAGCATTAGAGTTAATGGTAAAAAAACTAAAGCCATTTCCTCTTAACTCAGGAATAAGGCAAGGATGTCCACTCTCTCCACTTTTCTTCAATCTAGTATTAGAATGCCTAGCTACAGCAATAAGACAAGATCTAGACTTATAAAGGGGTTCCAAATAGGTAAAGAAGAAATGAAACTCTCCCTCTTTGCAGACGACATGATCTTGTGTTTAAAGAATCCCATAGATTCCACTCCCAAATTACTCAAGCTGATTGAAAACTTTGGCAAAGTAGCAGGATATAAAATTAACCCCCCAAAATCAATGGCTTTTCTGTATGCCAACAATGAGAAAAGTGTGGCTGAATTTAGGAAAGCAACTCCATTTGAAATAGCCCCACAAAAATAAAATACCCAGGAATTAACTTAACCAAAGTAGTGAAGGACCTCTATAATGAAAACTTTAAAATCTTGAAAAAGGAAATCAACACAGAACTTAAAAAATGGCAAAACCTCCCATGCTCCTGTGTTGGAAAGATTAACATCGTGAAAATGGCAATACTTCCCAAGGCTATCTACAAATTCAACATGATACCTATCAAAATTCCAAGCTCATTCTTCAAGGAAGTAGAAGAAGCAATCCAAAAATTCATATGGAACAATGAAAGACCCCGAATAGCAAAAACGCTCCTCAACGGAAAGAACACTGCTAGAGGAATATCAATACCAAATTTCAAACTCTACTATAAAGCCATAGTAATCAAAAAAGCTTGGTATTGGTATTGGCATAGAATTCAAAACCCAGAAATGAACCTACAGACCTATAGCCATCTAATCTTCGATAAGGGAGCTAAAACAATAGAATGGAACAAAGACAGTCCCTTCAGTAAATGGTGCTGGCAAAATTGGTTAACTACTTGTAGAAAACTATAGCTAGATCCTTATATATCACCCTGCACCAGAATCAACTCCAAATGGATCAAAGACCTCGAAGTCAAAGCAGACACTCTGAAAACATTACAGGATGGAGTACTAGAAACCCTAGGTCTCCTTGGATCAGGCCGAAATTTTCTGAATAGAGACCCGGAAACCCAACAAATCAAAAAAAGGTTGGACAAATGGGATTGCATGAAGTTGCAGAGCTTCTACATGGCAATGGACATAGCTAGCAAGATCAATAGAAAGCCCAAGGATTGGGAGAAGATCTTCACTAGCCATACAACGGACAAGGGTCTCATATCTAAAATATAATTGGAGCTCAAAAAATTAAATCCCCCAACAACAAATCCTCAAAGAAACAACTGCCCAATAAACAAGTGGTCCAAAACTTAAAGAGAAACTTCTCTGAAGAAGAAAGAAGGATGGCCAAAAACACATGAAGAAATGCTCAACCTCTCTAGCCATAAAAGAAATGCAAATCAAAACAACATTGAGATACCACCTCACTCCAGTTAGAATGGCAAAAATCAAGAACTCTAACAATAACAGATGATGGAGGGGATGTGGACAGAAGGGAACCTTACTTCATTGTTGGTGGGAATATAAACTTGTTCAACCACTTTGGAAAGCAGTATGGAGGTTCCTCAAAAGACTTCACATAGAGCTCCCCTATGACCCAGCAATCCCACTTTTGGGCATTTACCCAAATGTTTACCAACAAGACCACATTAAAGCTACCAGCACAACTATGTTTATTGCAGCATTATTCACTATAGCTAAGATCTGGAACCAACACAGATGCCCCTCAGTAGATGAATGGATCAAGAAAATGTGGTATATAAACACAATGGAATTCTATGCCTCCATCAGAAAGAATGACATTGCCCCATTTGTTAGGAAATGGAAAGACTTGGAAAAAATTATATTAAGCGAAGTATTCCAGGACCAAAGAATCATAGGCCCCATGGTTTCCCTTATTTGCAATATCTAGTATATGTATGAGTCAAGCGGAAAAGGTCAGATCATGTGATGTTAGGAAAATGAACCCTTAGATTTGTATTTTAATGTTTTTTTCATTCATGCATGTGTTTCTCACGCATTTATAAGATTATTTCTTTGTTGCCTTGTATGTCCCTCCCCCACAGTATAAGCCCTGCTTTCACTATATTTGATGTCAGTATAACTTGTGGAGGAGATGGGGAAAAACAAGTCAATTAAGGATACAGGTTGACCTGTTGCAACCATGAGAAGTACAAGTTTTCATGTCCATAATGAGCTTTACAATGTCTGTGCGGGGGGGCGGTGCGGGGGGGGGGGAGGAGAAGGATTGGGACTGGGGGAGAGGGGGAGGCTGGGAAGGGATGTGAAGGATAAACAAAGGAGGAGGCTGCAATGCTTGGTAAGAAATGTATGCATTATCCTGCCCATGTAATTGTAACCCCTCTACACAGTATGTTCACAAATAAAATAAAATAAAATAAAATAAAAAGACTAAACAATTCCCAATATATTTTGTATCTAGAAGGAGGTCATTGACTTACTTCAATATTGTTAAGTGGCACAGGATTTCTTTGTGTGTATGGCACATTTCTGTACACAGAAATGGTTACGGTGAGATTACAAATATGAAAGAGAAGAGACAGATACTTGACAAAAATCTTAGAATCTGTTAGAATCAGTTCGTAATAAACAATTCATAACCTAAAATAGAATGGAAATAGATAAATGTGAAGGTACATGCACACAAAAATCTTAAAGGAAAATTAGCTTTTAAAAGTTCTTCAAGAATTGTACATATAATCTTACTTATGTAACTGCAACCCCTCTGTATATCACCTTGACAATAAAAAAATTAAATAAATATTTTTCTTTTTGGACTTACATATGCATTGGTTATCTAAGTCCAAATTGTATCTGCTACTTATCAACTGAAGGATCTAGTGCAAATAAATTGCATTAAGGTTAGTTTAGCCATTTTAAAATTGTGACAATCCTTTGTATTTTGATGAGTTCCTATGATAATAAAATGTGATAGCCAAAATTTTGGAGAAAATGAGTAGAAATAAGCCAATGTTCATTGTTTCTGTAGGACAGTCAATGATTTACTTTCTTCATTGTTTCAATCAATTGATCTCAGATTTCTAGAATAAATAGTTGTTATGACTAAATATAAAGCCCTCTTTTATTCACATTAAGATATATTCAATTTTGAAAACAAAACCTTTAAGCAACTCTCCTAAATAATGGGGCATTAATTTACATGAAATAATGAACAGCTTTTTAATGATTTTTCTTCTATATTGAACATCGATGATGGATGACGCAACACAAGAATGCTTTCTAAATATCAACAGAAAATTTTCGCATTCATCTTCTTCGAACGTAGCTGGTTACTTTTACCTGATCCTTTCTATTTAAGTTCTATTTAAAGCAAGAATGACTTGAAGGAGCAAAAGCACAGTTTTGTCTTTGAGGCTCCATTTTCAAGTGATGTCAGCAAATAATAAAATTGAGTTTTCTGAATGTTCCTTGTTTTAGCTGCACACATGTGTGCTGTCTGCTAGCTCCTCCCTATCACTCCTGGAAATAAATTCCACATGGAAAACCAAGTCCTTTTTTCTCCCTTTGACAACACATCAAAAATGAGGATAGTAGAACACATTTGAGTAAAATACATAAAATATTAATACAGAGTGCTTATACTCCTACTAAATTATAATTAATTTTGACCATTTGTTCAACTTTTAAAACTTTTACATAAAGTTATATACAACTTTGAGTTTACTGTCACTGTAATACACCTGCCCCCCCACCAAAGAGTATAAAATTCGCTATGGTTTGGTTTGATTCCATGATTTGCTTGTGACATATTTACTTTACTAATCATCTGAATCTCACAAAAATTCTGAATAACTTCTTTTTCTCTCAAATCCTACCAGATCAATATACCAACCCAATAAATCATGCATTATACCTCTCTTTGTATGACATTGTAGATCAATTTCTCAGAAAGAATCAAATAGGGATACAGATTGACCCATTGCAACAATAAGATGTACAAGATGCTATCGTGAAAAACCGAACTTCACAATTAAGATGGGGGGGGTAAGAGGGGGCATGTAGTTGAGGATTTGGGAGGGACAGATGGTAGGGGAAAAACAAAGGAGGAGGCAACAATGCTGGATAAGAAAGGTACTCATTACCTTGCTCATGTAATTGTAACCTCTCTGTACAGTATTTTCACAAAAAATAAAAATGAAAGAATCTCAATATTTCTTACATGGATTGTTGTACCATTTCACTAGACTATCATCTTGCAATATTGTCTCGTAACAACTCATTTTCTGCACCATCTCTAATGTTACCTTCATGAAACCCTTAGATTTCTTTTTCATGGATTATTAGATAAAATATATATGTCCTAGAAGTGAAAGCTAGGACATACATGCTCAATCATTTCTAAACACTTTTGGATCTTGATTACTGAAGTTATTCACCTATAAACCTTAGGCTTAAGCAGTGCACTTCTATTTGTTTTTTTCAAATTTGTTCTGAAATCTCAAACAACCTTAACTTTTGACATTCAGTTTGTATTCAAAATGTTTGCTACTGTAGAACTGTCAATTCTCCTAACCAATACAAAACCCATGGATATTTTTTGAAGATAAGAATTTTATTCTTCTTCTGTATTATTTTTCTTTATCTTCTTTTGAAAATAGTAATACTAAGTAATATTGACTGTCTATTGAATCTATAAAGTGATAGTTTAATATGCTCATCAAGGATCAAAAGAAGGCCAGCATGCAAGTTTATGATACATTTATTGTGCTTCATTGTATTAGATCATGATTGTTGCTATTCTATCCTGTTTTTACTTAGGTAAAACTAATTTTAGTAAGTGTCTTTAACTTCTCTAATATCATAGCTCATTTGCTGAAAAATCCTACATTTCAAATAAAAATAAGTGTTCACTTTTATGTAACAAAAATTTCTATGTTGCTAAAATTAATACATATCCTAGTACCAGTATATATATGTATATATATATATATATACTGATCTAGTAAATCCTTTTATATCAATGCCTATTTGTGAAAACTTATAACTAGTGTAGCTTTCAGATGACAAAGCCAACAACAGACTTTTCATTAATTACTTAATAAATTGTGATGGTACTGGGCTTAAACTCTCACTTGGCCTTTTCTGCTCACTGTTTGGCACTGTACCACTGGAGCATGTCTCAAGTTCCATCTTCTGCTAGTTAATCAGATCCTCTGCTCTTAGCTTCCTGAGTAGCTAGGACTAAAGGTATGATCTTCAGTGCCCATCTAGCAATATCATTTTAGTAGTACTGCTCTTGAGTCTAACAACTCCTATAATAGCCCTACACTATTTTTTTGATTTTTAAAAATTTATTATTTATTTTATGACTGTGCTTTTTTTAAAGGACAGAAGGAAAACAATCAGTATGTCAAGACAGGAAATAAAGTTGATTGAGAGTTCAAGCCCACTGGCTGACCAAAAAAAAAAAAAAACGAAAGAAAAGAAAAAAGAAAAAATATTGACTATGACAAAAGATGAACAAAATGAAAAATGGCTAGAGATAGGAGTGAATACCTTTTTATCTTTGCCCAGTTGTGGGCCTTGAGCTGAGGGCCTGGGCACTGTCCCTGATCTGTTTTGGCTCAATGATACTGCTCTTCCAGTTAAAAAAAAAAGTATGGGAATCCTCTTTCAGTTTCATGAAATCTGTTCAATCTGTTAAACTGATCACAAATGAAAATAAGATCCAGTAAACTAGGAAAGTAACTATTTTAGACATATTGGTATTTTAGGTATAGGGTAGGATGCAGATCTGATTAAGACTCTGTAAACTCACTAAAATTACAAGAGCACAGGGTGTGTAGGAATTAGATATAGCCCTTCTCAAATAGTTGATAAAGGAACAAAAAGGATATATGCCATGCCATAGTGATCATCTTTATGTTCTAGAGGCGATGTATTCCATATTCTGATGTCTCAGTTTGGTGTAGTTAGTGAGTGATCTGAAAGGTTACTAGTTTTGCCTGGAATCCAAATGCTCTACAATTAGTTTTTAATCATGATGTCATGTTTACATTATGTATGGTGTATCCACTTGTACATTTTCAGAAGAGTTGAGGGAAGGGTACAAAACTCAAAGGAAAAAGGGTGAAAATGCAGCAAGTGAGCTCACTGGACACTGATGAAAGTGAACTATACTATTCATGGGTGGAGATGGGAAGGAGGGACTGGGAGAGAATGAGGGAACCGAAGACACTGTATGAAAGGAAGTGTACACATTACTTGATTTATAATTGTAATCTCTCTATACATCACCTCTATAATAACAATGAAGTTAATTAATAATACAAAAAAGAATGATCTCGGGCCTTTGACAGGTTCTTCTATGGTAATCATAGAACATTCCATTGGAATATCTCTGCATAACGGCTCACTTTTTTCTGATTGTTTTATTCTATTTTTATATGTTTTTATTGTAAAAATACTGTAGAGAGGGATTACAGTTACATGAGTAAGGTAATGAGGACATTTCCTATCAAGCATTCTTACATCCTTCTTTGTTTTTCCCCTACAATCCCTTCCCTCTCCACCTCTCCAACTCCTCCCTACTTCACCCCCCCACTTACTCCCTCCCCCACTGAAGAGGTAAAGTTTATTTTCAACATAGTGCCTTGTACAACTCATTGTTACAATGGGTCAACCTGTATCCTTATTTCAGCATTTTATTATTTCCCTTCCTCTCCCAAAATTATATACAAGACACCCAAATCAAATAGAGTGAAAACAAGGGACATACCATGGGGTAAGAAGATACCAAAGAAACAAAAAAAAAATCACATAGCACATTATAAATGTGTTAAAAATAATAGAAAGAAAGGGCTGGGAAGGTGGCTCAGTGGTAGAGCGCTTGCCTTGCATGCATGAGGCCCTGGCTTCGATTCCTCCTCACCACATAAGCAAAAAGATAAATGCTGGAAGTGGTGCTGTGGCTCAAGTAGTAGAGCTCTATCCTTGAGCTGAAGAGCTGAAGGCCAGCACCCAGGCCCAGAGTTCAGGCGCCTCACGACCAGACCAAAAAATAAAAAAGAAAAAAGAAGGAAAAAAAATGTGTGTCCTTATTTTGAGGTTCATATGTACATAGCATTTGACCTTTTCTGTTTGTCCTACACATGTACTAGTTATTGCAGGTAAGGGAAACCATGGGACAGACATATGTTGCTTTGGGTCTGGCTTACTTCATTTAATATAATTTTTTCCAAATCTTTCTATTTCCTAACAAATGGGACAATGTCATTCTTTCTGATGGAGGCATAGAATTCCATTGTATATATGTTTACCATATTTTCTTCATCCATTCATATACTGAGGAGCATCTGGATTGGTTCCATATCATAGCAATGGTTAAACATGCTGCAATAAACATAGTTGTGTTGGTAACTTTAGTACAGCCTTTTGTTTGTGATCATTTGGTAAATGCCCAAAAGTGGGATTGCTGGGTCATAGGGGAACTCTACGTGGAGTCTTCTCCATACTGCTTTCCAAAGTTGTTGAACAAGTTTACACTCCCACCAACAATGAAGTAGAGTGTCATTCTGGCCACATCCCCTCCAGCATCTGTTGTTATTAGATTTCTTGATTATAACCATTCTAACTGGGTTGAGGTATCTCAATGTTGTTTTGATTTGCATTTCTTTTATGTCTAGAGAGTTTGAGCATTTCTTCATGTGTGTATTGGCCATTCCTGTTCAGAGAATTTTCTCTTTAAGTCTTTCCCCCACTTATTTATTGGGCAGTTGTTTATTTGAGGCTCTTTTGTTGGGGGATTTATTTTTTTTGAGTTGTAAGTATATTTCGATGATATACCCTTGTCCATTGTATGGCTAGTGAAGATCCTCTCCCAATCACTGGGCTTTCTATTGATCTTGCTAGCCATCTCCTTTGTCATGCAGAAGCTCTGCAATTTCATTCAATCCCATTTGTCCAACCTTTCTTTGATTTGTTGTGTTTGGGTCTTATTAAGAAAATTTGGCCTGTGCCAATGAGCCCTAGAGTTTCTCATATTCTTTCCTGTAATGTTTTCAGGGTATCTGTTTGACTTGGAGGTCTTTGGTCCATTTGGAGTTGATTCTGGTGCAGGGTGATATATAAGGATCTAGCTTTAGTTTAGGACAGGTGTTAACTGATTTTGCCAGCACCATTTACTGAAGAGGCTGTCTTTCTTCCATTCTATTCTTTTTAGCTCCCTTATCAAAGATTAGGTGGCTATAGTTCTGTGGAATAATTTCTGGGTATTCAGTTCTATTCCATTGGTCCTGACTTCTACTCTTATGCTGCTACTAAGCTCTTTTGATTGCTATGACTTTGTAGTAGAGTTTGAAATTTGGTATTAATATTCCTCCAGCTCTGATCTTTCTGTTAAGATTGTTTTTTCTATACAGCATCTTTTATTGTTCCATATAAATTTTTGGATTTATTATTCTATTTTATTGAAGAATGAGGTTGGCATATTGATAGACATCATATTGAATTTGTAGATGGCCTTGGAATTATTGCCATTTTCACGATGTTAATCCTCTCAATTCAGGAGCTTGGTAGGTTTTTCCACTTCCTAAGTTCTGCTCTAATTTTCTATTTCAGGTTTTTAAAGTTTTCATCATAGAAATCCTTCACTTCTTTAGTTAAGTTAGCTCCTAGGTATTTTATTTTTTGTGGGGCTATTACAAAAGGGGTTGTTTTCCTGATTTCAGCCACACTCTTCTCAGTATTGGCATACAGAAAAGCCATTGATTTTGGGGGGTTAATTTTATACCCTTCTACTTTGCCAGAGTTTTCAATCAGCTAGAGTAATTTGGGAGTGTAATCCATGGGATTCTTTAAATACAAGATCATGTCGTCTGCAAAGAGGGAGAATTTTACTTCATCTTTCCCTATTTGGATACCATTTATTTTTGGATCATGTTTTAAGTGCTCTAGCTAGGCATTCTAATACTAAATTTAAGAGAAGTTGAGAGAGTGGACATCCTTGTGTCGCTCCTGAGTTTAGAGAAAATGGCTTTAGCTTTTCGCCATTAAATATAATAATGGCTATAGGTTTGTCATACAAAGCCTTTATTATATTGAAGAATGTTCCATGGATGCCTACTTTTTCCAGAGTTTTCATCATAAAGGGGTAGTGGATCTTGTCAAATGCTTTTTCTGCACATATTGAGATAATCATGTAGTTCTTATCCTTGCTCTTGTTAATGTGATGAATTATATTAATTGATTTGTGTATAATGAACAAGCTTTGAATGCCTGAAATGAATCCTGTTTGATCGTGTTGTACGGTTTTTTTTTTTTTTTGATGAGTTGTTGAAGAGGATTGGCTAAAATTTTGTTGAAAAGTTTTGCATTGATGTTCATTAAAGAAATGGGTCTATAATACTCTTACTTTGGTGAGTTCCTGCGTGGTTTTGAGACGAGGGTTATGATGGCTTCATAGAAAGAGTTTGGTTGTGAACTTTCACTTTCAATTTCATTGAATAGTTGGAGGAGTATTGTTGTGAATTCTGCATTGAAGGCCTTGAAGAATTCAGTTGTAAATCCATCCACTCCTGGGATTTTCTTGGGTAGGAGGTCCCATTGCTTTTTCTTATTTTGTTGATTGACATGGGTCTATTAAGTAGTTTTAAATCATGTTCTAAACGAACCTAAACGGTTCAGCATGTCGATATTTGCTGGAAAATCATCCATTTCTTCCAGATTCCCAAACTTATTAGCATAAAGGTTTGACAGGTGTTCCCTTATACTGTTCTGAATCTTGGTTGTTTCTGTGGTGATGTTTTTCCATTCTCATCTTTGAGTTTGTTTATTTGTGTGTGTTCTTTTCTTTTTCTGATAAGAGTTGCTAAGGGTATGTCAATTTTGTTAATTGTTTCAAAGAACCAATTCTTAGTTTTGTTGATTCTTTGTATGTTTTTTAATTGGATTCTAATTCGTTTAATTCTGATTTAATTTTAATTATTTTTTCCATCTTCTGGGTTGGTGTTTAGCTTACTGTTCTTTTTCAAGAAGCTTCAGGTGTCTCATTAAATTGTTGGTTTCAGATTTCTCCAATTTGTTGATGTGGGAACTCAGAGCTATAAACTTGCCTCTGAGTACTGCCTTTGCTGTGTCCCGGAGGAGCTGGTAATTTGTGTGTCCATTTTGTTGGATATCATGAACATTTGAATTTCCTTTCTATTCTCTTCCATGACTCACTGATGGTTCAACAGTGTGTTGTTCAGCCTCCATGTGATACAGGACTTTCTTTGGTGGCTTTTGGTATTGAATTTGAATTTTATTCCCTTGTGATCTGAAAGAATGAAGGGCATTATTTTAATGTTTCTGAATTTGGAAAAATTTGTTTTGTGACCTAAAATATGATCTATTTTGGCAAATATTCTTTGTGCTGCTGAGAAAAATGTGTATTATGATGCTGGTGGGTGAAATATTCTGCAGAAGTCTGTTAAATCTAGTTGATCTATGCAGTCGTTTTGGTCTGGGGTTTCTATGTTGAGTTTTTGCATAATAGCTCTCTTTAAGAGAAACTGTTCTTTGCATGCTACTGAGCTTTAGGAGACAGTCAATGTTTAACTACAGGCAACTAAATTTTCATGTGAACTGAATGATCTTCCCATACAATAGGAATCACAGAGATCAACTTCATCAAATGAGAGTGGTATGACATTATAAGCCCCAAGTATATCCTTAAGATACAAAGATGCTATATGGAGAAGTTGTCTGAGTGTGGGCCTAAACTAATCCCATACTGCTTTCTTTTTTTTTTCTTTTTTTGTTTATGGTGAAAATACTGTACAGAGGGGTTACCATTACATGGGCAAGATAGTGAGTACATTTCTTATCAAGCATTGTAGCCTCCTCCTTTGTTTACCCTTCCCATCCCTTCCTATCCTACCCCCCCAATTCTCCCCCCTCCGCAAGTTGTAAAGTTCGTTTTCGACATGACAAATTGTACTTTACATTGTTGCAACAGGTCCACATGTATCCTTATTTAAACTACTTGTTTTTCCCCTTCCCTTCCACAAATTATACCGACATCAAATACAATGAAAGCAGGGGTTATATTGTGGGGGAGATACATACAAAGCAACAAAGAAATAATCTTATAATTGCTTTAGAAACAAATGCATGAAAGAAAAAAAACTTTTAAAATACATACCTTAGGGTTCGTTTTCCTAACATCACCTTATCTGGCCTTTTCTGCTTGACTCATACATATACTAGATATTGCAAATAAGGGAAATCATGGGGCCTATGTTCTTTGGGCTTGGCTTACTTCACTTAATATAATTTTTTTCCACGACTTTTGATTTCCTAACAAATGGGGCAATGTCACTCTTTCTGATTGAGGCATAGAATTCCATTGTGTATATATCCCACATTTTCTTTATCCATTCATATACTGAAGGGCATCTCGGTTGGTTTCAGATCTTAGCTATGGTAAATAATGCTGCAATAAACATAGTTGTGCTGGTAGCTTTAGTGTGGTCTTGTTTGTAAACATTTGGGTAAATGCCCCAAAGTGGGACTGCTTGATCATAGGGGAGCTCTATGTGGAGTCTTTGAACCTACAGACCTATAGCCATCTAATCTTTGATAAGGGAGCTAAAAAAATAGAATGGAAGAAAGACAGCCTTTTCAGTAAATGGTGCTGGCAAAATTGGTTAACTACTTGTAGAAAACTAAAGCTAAATCCTTCTATATCACCCTGCACCAGAATCAACTCCAAATGGATCAAAAACCTCGGAGTCAAAGCAGACACTCTGAAAACATTACAGGATGGAATAGGAGAAACCCTAGGTCTCCTTGGCTCAGGCCGAAATTTTTTAAATGGAGACCTGGAAACACAACAAATCAAAGAAAAGTTGGACAAATGATATTGCATGAAGTTGCAGAGCTTCTGCATGGCAAATGACATAGCTAGCAAGATCAATAGAAAGCCCACGGATTGGAAGAAGATCTTCACTAGCCATACAACGGACAATGGTCTCATATCTAAAATATAATTGGAGCTCAAAAAACTAAATCCCCCAACAACAAATGCTCAAAGAAACAACTACCCAATAAATAAGTGGGTGAAAGACTTAAAGAGAAACTTCTGTGAAGAAGAAAGAAGGATGGCCAATAGACACATGAAGAAATGCTCAACCTCCCTAGCCATAAAAGAAATGCAAATCAAAACAACATTGAGATACCACCTCACCCCAGTTAGAATGGCAAAAATCAAGAACTCTAACAACAACAGATGATGGAGGGGATGTGGACAGAAGGGAACCTTACTTCATTGTTGGTGGGAGTGTAAATTTTTTCAACCACTTTGGAACGTAGCATGGGGGTTCCTCAATAGACTCCCTACTGCTTTCTTTTTAAGTCTTTACACAACCATACCACTCTGGGTTTCTTATGATCAATTCATGTCAGAGTTCTTTATGATATGAAGCACCATCTAAAAGGTGACAGGTGATTCAATGATGGTGGCAAGTGAAAGTCTTTGATTTAATAGAACTTTATGCATTTCAGTTGGTCATGTGCACTTCATTTACAAGAAATGGTGAGGCATATGATTACAAAAAATTCATAATTGTTCATGATCTGTAACCTGTACTTTGGGTGAATAATCAGGGATTTGGAAGGAATTATCATACGAACAAAAAAGTTAGAGACAAGAAAATGTAGAGAAAAAAATTGGCTGTCTGGATTGGAGACAGGATAAAATATTAGTGTTCCTAGTGAATTATCAATAAAAACATATTGCAAGAGAGGAAGATTTTATTAGTCAAGCAGACAGGATGGCCTCCTTTGTGGATATCAGGCATCCTCCTCTTTCATTAGCTACCATTCTTCTTACCCAAAGAGCTCTTACAAAATGGGCATTGAAGCAGAAGAAAGGTTATATCTGAACTTGGCAATCTAAGCGTTTACTCATCAAACTGACCTGACGTTGGCCATCTGTAAATGCTCAATCTGCTTGCAATAGAGAAAGATATATTTTTTTTCTGTGGCTATAACAAAATCCTGGATACTGGATAATTTAAAATGGAAAGAAGTTTACTTCTCTCACTTCTTTTTGTGGAGAGGCAGAGTCCATAATGTTGTTACCAGCATCTGCTTGGCCTCTGATGAGGGAGTCATGCTGATATACCACAAAAGAAAAGGGAACGGGAAATGGAGAGCATTAGGCCTCACCAGACTCTTAGTATACCAGTGCTTTAATCTTGGATTTCTTGGTATCCAGACCTGTGTTAAACATACTCAAGCTATTAATACCCTGTACAATTGCTATTTTTATAGCAGTTCAGACTATGACAGGAAGGAAAAAAGTAAAAAAGTAATTTACCTTGTTCTTTTGGAGGGATAGTTTGTGTTTTATTATCGCTAGGATAATTGTATCATATTAGATAGAATTATGATCTTTTTATTTATGTGAGTATCATGATTGATGGAAATTGACACAGTTCCTAAGAAATGAAGGAATGGATTTGAAATAATATTTTGTTAATACCAGGCATTTCTAGGAGAAACTAGTGGATTGAATTGGTGGGTTGAATGATGTAAATCACCCTCCTTAGTGTGGACAGACAGCATCCACCCATTCTGCATCAGAATAGAACAAAATACTGTGGAAATCTCAGTTTTGTATTTCAGCTGAAAGATCAGTTTTCTTATGCAATTGGGCTTAGAATTATTATGTTGGCATTCCTTTTTCTTAAGGATTTGGGATGTGATTAAATTAACAACCCCCATTTTTCGGGGTCCTCAGTATAGAGGTGAGGATACTTCTAGGATCAAAAATTATATGAGCCTTTCATAAATAAATATACATACATTATATATATAATGTTTGTTTTGCTATCTGAAATACTCTGATTAATACAAGAAGCCACCAGACTCTTATGATTGGACAGAATTTTTTGATTCTATGAAGGAAATAACATATTGGGTTGGATACCAATGACTCATGTCTACAATCCTGTCTATGCAGAAGACAGCTCTGTCACTGTTTGAAAGCTGACAGTAAGACTATTATATCTAAGTAACCACCAAAAAGTCAAAAGTGGTGATCGTGCTCACCTGATAGAGCACCAGCCACAAGCAAAAAAGCTAAGGAACAGCATCGAGGCCTTGAGTTTAAATCCCAGAACTGGCATATGCACATACACATGCACAAACACAAATACTTCTCTCCAACACAAAAAAGTAAATTTTATATTTATGTTCTTTGATATATTAAAATAGAGTCTTCTCTCACCAATTAGTCTGCTTCTTTAGTTTTGGACTATAATGAACTATAATAAATCATTCTTCCTTCTTTCCATTTCTTCTACCCATTCCTTAGTTACTGTTAGTGATGACATCTTAATTTATTGGCATATTGAGGGATGATGGTATGACTGACTGGAGAGGCTAGTAAACAAAGATATTTAGACTTTTTACAAAGGTATTTACTATTTTATAAACATGTTCTGTTTATACATATATATGAATATCATATATATATGAATAACTTGGAATGCATCTACATCAAATTATAGACAATTTTATATTAATGAAAAAGCAACAGTTACATATTACAATAAAATTTAAAATATAAGTTCTTATTTCTACTATTGTGTGTTTTCTATAATACTCTCCTTGTTTATTAGCATTCTACTACTTTGTAATTCATCAGCATCTACAAATCATCAATAATGACTTTCCAAAAATAAACTAGACATTGGCTTGTGATTAACTTTGGAAACATAGAATATTCATGAGTTATTCCATTGCCATTCTTATGTATGTAAAACTCTGTTAATTACTAGTTTTGGAAAAGTAATTGACTAGGTCATTCAATCTGAACATATGTTTGATGGTTATTAAAATCAGACACATGTCTACCGAATTCAAATATCCAATTTCCATTAAAATTAAAACAGGAAATCACCCTCCTATTCATAGCATAATTGTACTCTGTTTTGACAAGTGTATCATCATAGTCAGAGTAACAGGTTTGAATGCGAAAGGTTTTTTACAATATTCAGAATCATGGTTGTGCTTTGTTTTATAATCTACTTATCAAAATGTACCGTCATCTTGTAAGAGTAAATTCTCTCCTAAAATTCCACAAATGCTCAAACAATTTGATCGTGAGGTCTCAATATGAAATAAATAATATTTATAATTAGTATATTCATCATGGAAGAAAATATTGCCAGTGAATTAATGTCAGAATAAGATGAGTAATAATAAAAGACTGATGCTTTGATTGGAAAGATAGAAATCTGACTGAAAGCTCTTGCCTTGAATGCTCCCACTCTACAGCCATAAAAGGAACGTAGGAATAAAAATGTGATTAGAATAATGTCATCTTGCCCATTCATTAACTATTAACCCCTAGTGTCCTATGAATACTAGGACAGAATGCGCCAATTCATTTGTTCATCTGTCAAATAATTTTTGAATACCTGTTACTTATTATGGTAGATCATGAAAACACAAAAATGAATAAGCTGAAAAAGAAAGCCATGATTTGTAGGCTGCTTTTAAGACTCTTGAAATAATTATTATAGAATGAAATTCATTGTGTTAAAAAAATAAAAATGTATACAAAGCTGACAGAATTGAAAATGAACCCTAATGAACATAAATGACTTAATGAAAATTGTAAGAGGAGAATAGATTTTAAGAAAGATAAGTACTAGATAAGTCAGGTCTTTCTTGGTCACATTAAGCACTCTGAATTTTATCCTGAAAAATTAAAAATTTTAATAAATCAGAGATATGTGTGTGTGTGTGTGTGTGTGTGTGTGTGTGTGTGTGTGTGTGTGTGTGTGTGTGTGAGGGCACGTGTACATGAACTGGTCCTGAGGCTTGAATTCAGGGTGTGGGCACTGTTTCTGAAAGGAATCTTACCCTTCCTTAATCAATAGAATCCCATCTTTCACATAGAAAAAAAATTAAGTCAGGTTGCATTATTTCTGCTTGATTAGAAAATTAGAATCAAAACCTAATGATGGTTTTGACATAGAATGCTCTTAAAATTTCTTTCTCTGAGGAAAATGCACATATATATGCATATGTATTTATGTTGCCTGTTTATATGTATATGGAAGGATGCACATTAAGAGAAAAAGACAACAAGGACCAGAGGGAGAAATGATACAAATATGTATGTTATACAGATGTGCAAACAGTGTTTATATTCCTATAGATTATATGAAAAGTATATCCCATAGTTGAGATTCTATTAGATTTATAACATTATTTTAATAATGTAGTATTTGACATAAAAGTACATATAATAAAACACTTGTAAATAAAAGGAATAACATGGTTCATATTAAATTATTCTTCTTTTCTTTTTTTCTTGTGTGAGAGAAACCCACAATTGAAATAGCATTGATGACCATAGTACTGTAAATTCAAAGATCAAGAAATATAATGAGAACACCAAAAATTCAAAATACATGTATAGTAAAATGGTAGTTGCATCTTGAAGTAAATGTATTAGTTGCTTAGGTAAAAGTATAAACAAGGAGTTATTCTGAGCAGCAGATGAAAGTGATTAAAGCCAATGGTTGAAAAGGTATTTGAATATAACTGGCATGGTTCTCATTCTAGGTAATTGTTTCTGTAAATGGAGTGGACTTTCTTGCTTACATTTTGAAAATAATTCTTTTTAAACAAAACTGTAACTCTTTATGATTGTTATTCATTATGATTTTTCAATTTCAAGTATGCCATTTCTTTTACCATATTAAATAGGTTAAAGAACCCTAAAAATCATGTACAAATTTTATTATTTCTAGAAATACAGAATTCAGTGAAAATCTCTGAAAATCTGATTAATAGGTCAAATGTTATTCTCTATTATGATATTGTAAGTCATTG